>NC_070579.1:2401137-2403637 GCF_027409825.1 Scomber japonicus | reverse complement strand
TTGATCATTTTTCTTAATTTAAGTTTAATATTAATCAGGGCTGTCAGCGTTAACGCGTTAATCACGATTAGATTAATGCAATCCATAACGCGTACATGTTTTTTAATCACATTTTAATGTTGCAAGCCTTTTTGTCCCTTCTCCTCCCCCGTAGACGGCTCCTCTAGCTGTAGCGCTATGCTTTGAAGTGGCCTCCTGCAGTAAACCTACCGCGCTGATGGAAAGTAAGAGAGCTACTGGACTTTTGAACGGCTTGTTTAACTTTAAAACACTTCCAGACGCTTCAGTTGACAAGTCAAAAGTAAAATGCAACCTGTGTCAAACGGAGTTTAACTACCACCGGAGTACGTGGAGTTTGAGTTAGCACCTCCACGCTAAACACCCAGGTGCAGCCAAGCCAGCCTCAGCTCCACCAAAGGACCATTTTGGAGTGTGGGAGTCGCAGCAGAGCCGTGATTGATTCCCAGTTAAGACACTCTGGTAAGACATGCTTTACATTATGGGCTTAAAACTGGAGAGGGAAGGTAGGAAGGAAGGAAGGAAGGAAAGGAGGGAGGGAGCAGAGCCGTGATTGATTCCCAGTTAAGACACTCTGGTAAGAAATGCTTTACATTATGGGCTTAAAACTGCCTTCAAATGGAAAATAACAGGATTTTAAACATGACATTCAAAACGCCATTAAACGGGATTAACTATGGAAATTCTGCGATTAATCTCGATTAAAAAAATGAATCGTTTGACAGCCCTAATTTTTACACGTGTATGTTTTTTAATGATAGTATTTTATAATGATTCAATTCACTGACGACATTTTATACATAAAGTTTTTCTCTGTCTCACAGACGATCAGATTTAAAGGCCTCAGTAGTTCGGTATCAGTCGGTCAGAGAGTGTTCGACCAATCACACGCTTCCTGTCATATTCAGAGTCAGCTGACCTCACTGTGATGACAGAGCGGCCATTAAGGAAGAGTCACTTCCTGTGAGGTAATTACTACGACCTCTCAGCCAATCAAAGCGCGGCGTCCTCTGCTGATATTTAACTTTCCTTCAAACTGATCAGAACTGACTGACCCACATCTTCATCTTCCTCCTCCTCCCCCTCTTCCTCCTCTTTTTCCTCCTCGTCTTCCTCGTCTTCCTTCTGCTGCTCGCTTCCTCCTCTCCTCTCTTGTCTTCCTCTTCATCTTCCTCCTCCTCTTCCTCCTGCTCCTCTTCCTCCTATTCCTCCCCCTCCTCCTCCCCCCTCCTCCTCCTCTTTTCCTCCTCTCTCTGCTCCTCCTCCTCTTCCTCCTCCTCCTCCTCCTGCTGGTGTCTGAACACTCGGCTTGCGTGTCAGTGTCACTTCCTCTGAGGTAATCCTCTGCAGGAGGAAGAGGAAGAGGAAGCTGGCACAATGAGGAGAGATTACTGAGCGTGTCGAAGGAAAACAAAGTCTGCTGTCTGCCACGTTTCCTGGAGAGAGGGAGGAGGAGGAGGAGGAGGAGAGAGAAAGGGAGAGAGAGAGGGAGAGAGAGGAGAGAGGAAGAGAGAGAGAGAGGAGAGAGGGAGAGAGAGAGAGAGAGAGGAGAGGGAGAGAGGAGGGGAGAGGGAGAGAGAGAGAAGGAGAGAGAGAGGAGGAGAGAGGGAGAGAGAGAGAGAGAGAGGAGAGAGAGAGAGAGGGAGGGAGAGAGAGGAGGAGAGAGAAAGGAGGGAGAGAGAGAGGGAGACAGAGATGGAGAGGAGGAGAGAGAGAGAGAGAGAGGAGAGGGAGGAGAGAGGAGAAGAAGAAGGAGAGGAGGAGAGATGAGCAAAAGGAGAAAGGGAGGAGGAGGAGAGAGAGGAGAGAGAAGAGAGGAAGAGGAGGACAGAGAAAGAGAGGAGGAAAGAGGGAGGAGAGGAGGAGGAGACAGAGAGAGAGAGGGAGAGAGAGAGAGAGATGTAGACTGCAGGCTGATGTCACACCTCTGTGAACTGTATGATGATGTCACTCTCTGGTGTAAAAGGTGACCATCATGCTCCTTTAATGTTTCTGTCGTCTGTAAAACCAGAGAAGAAGAAGAGGAAGACGAGAGGAGGAGGGTTGTATGGTTGGGATAAGAGTTAAAAAAGAAGAAGGAAAACATAACATGCTTTACATAAAAGAATAAAATCATCATTCAGTTATTTCTTCATAATAAAATTCTTAGTCATTTAAATATCAGCAGTGAAACGTCTCGTAGAGCTCAGTATCTGGCAGCAGCAGAGCTCTGGGTTCAACAGTAGAGCTCACTATTTGGCAATAGAGCTCAGTATCTGGCAGCTGAGGTTATTTGTGAGCTCATCATCATCATCATCATCATCATCATCACTGTGAAGTCAGGAATATAAACTCAGAGCTCTAATAACTCCTTTATTTTGCATCTTTCTTACACACCCAACATTTACCTTTCAAAATAAGAGCGTCAGTAATTAAAGGCCATACTAATTTATAAGTTACATAACAGTTCAAACACACATCAGTCACTTCCTGTTTGTCTTAA